>NW_028087390.1:762437-791122 GCF_014824575.4 Sturnira hondurensis
AAGAATTAACATCATCAAAATGTCCATACTACCCAAAGCAATTTACAGATTCAATGCAATACCTATTAAAGTACCAATGGCATATTTCACAGACATAGAACAAACACTTCAAAAATTTATATGGAACCATAAAAGACCCCGAATAGCAGCTGCAATGTTAAGAAAGAAGAACAAAGTAGGAAGGATCACAATACCTGATATCAAACTGTATTACAAGGCCACTGTAATCAAGACAGCCTGGTACTGGCATAAAAACAGGCCCATAGACCAATGGAACAGAACAGAGAACCCAGAAATAAACCCAACTCTCTACAGTCAATTAATATTCGACAAAGGGGGCAGTATCATAAAATGGGGTAAAGATAGCCTCTTCAACAAATGGTGTTGGGAGAACTGGACAGCTACATGCAAAAAAAATGAAATTCAAGCACCAACTTACATCATACACCAAAATAAATTCAAGGTGGATAAAAGACTTAAATATAAGCCATGACAGCATTAAAGTCCTAGAGGAGAACATTGGCAGGAAAATCTCAGATATTTCACGCAGCAACATTTTTACTGATATGTCCCCTAGAGCAAGGACTATAAAGGAAAGAATAAACAAATGGGATCTCATCAAAAAGGTGCACATTTTAAAAGTTAACATACTCCAGTACAACTGTGGTGGCATTTAAAATGCTGAAACTGGTGGACCTAAAGCCTGCAGACACTTACACTTCTTTTTATTTTGTCTAATTTTTCCCTCAAGGACACCTTCAGTATCCAATTATCATATCAGGTGCCTGGATATTGGAACTTTCCCACTTTCCCCTTTTTGGAGGCCAACCAAGCCAAACACAATCTTGAGTGATTCCAGACTGGCTTCATGTCTGAGTGTCAGCACTGAGGAGGACCAAGGGACCTTCCTAGCCACATAAACTTATTTTATGCTGGAGGACACCTTGGCTAGAGATAGGAAACACTACTGAATAATCTGGAGGCTGTACATGAAAAGGCAATGCTAAAATAGTGATAATGATGAAAAGTAGGCATCAGAAAGCATAGGTAACACAAAAATGAAAATTCTCAGTCCAGAATCACCTCCTCATTAAAAAAGATATTTTTATATATTTTATTTATTTATTTTTAGAGAAAGGGAGGGAGAAAGAGGAGAGAAACATCAATATGTGGTTGCCTCTCATGTGCCCCCTACAGGGGACCTGACCTGGCCCACTACCCAAGCATGTGCCCTGACTGGGAATTGAACTGGCAAGGCTTTCATTTGCAGGCCAGCACTCAATCCACTGAGCCACACCAGCCAGGGCTAAAAAAAGTTATTGTATTTTTTCCATTATCATTTAGTCCCCTTATATGCTGGTCCCCTCAGCAATCAGCACACTGTTGTCCATGTCTGAGTATTTTTTCCTTTTTGTTCAATCCCTCTACCCACTAATCTTCCCCCACCTTAGCTGTCAGCCAGATCTCCATCTATGACTCTGTCTCTATTTTGCTTGTTAGTTCATGTTGTTCATTAGATTCCATATATGAGTGAAATTATATGACATTTGTCTTTCTCTGACTGGCTTATTTCATAGCATAATGTTCTCCAGCTCTACCCATGCTGTTGCAAAGGGTAAAATTATGTTCTTTTTTGGCCAAGTAGTATTCCACTGTGTAGATGTCCCATAGTTTTATCCACTCATCTACTGATGGACACTCAGGCTGCTTCCATATCTCGGTGATTGTAAATAATGTTGCAGTGAACATAGGGGCACTTATGTTCTTTCCTGTTAGTATTTCAGATTTCTTTGGATAAGCTCCCAAAATTGGGATCACTGGGTCATAAGGCAGTTCCATTTTTAATTTTTTAAGGTATCTCCACACTGCTTTCCACACTGACTGCACAAATCTGTATCTCCACTAACCATGCGAAAGGGTTCCCCTTTCTCCACATCCTTGCCAGCACTTGTCTGTTGATTTATTGATGAAAGCCACTTTGATTAGTATAAGGTGATATCTCATTGTGGTTTTAATTTGCATTCTTTGATGATTAGTGACACTGAGCATCTTTTCAAATGTCTATTTACCATCTGTATGTCCTTTTTGGAGAAAAAAATGGTCAAAGTACACAGTTCTAGATTTAAGATCAAAATGTTGATTTTCTTGAATTTAAGACATTGATAGCCACACATAATCAAAACTTGTCTGGAGTGGGCATGAGTTTTGTTATAAGTACCTTTCTTTTTGCATTTCCTGTATTTTGTATGACCTTATGATGATATTAACAAAAATGTGTCATGTGTTCATTTAAATGTAATGACTATTGTATTAACTATTGTAAAATAGTTTCCATTAGTAATTGTAAAATGAATTGTTATTTCATCACAAGTATGTCCTGGGGCTAAGCTAATAAGTATCATACCCTGAAAATCTCCCTCATTTGCAGGCATATTCAGTACATCAGGTCACCACTTTCCAAATTAATTTACCTAAATGGTGTCAACAAGAGTGACAATTGTCAGTGTGGGCCAGCACCTTCTTACCCTGACACATCAAGATTAAACTCAGAAGAGCCCAAGTGCCTTGACTGAATAGGAATGGTCTGGAACATGAAGAGAGAATAGGGAGAACAAGACATAGACAGCTATACCTTCACAATCTCAAAATGTAAATCCTATTGTGCTTTGAACTGATAGCTTAATTCCTGGCAGTTTGCTGGCTTTTGATTTGGCCATGCTTACTTTATTCTTCTCTTTACCTCTCCTACTTTAAGTATTTAAGTAGTTACAGGTCGTTTGACATTTTTTTTTGAAAAGATGATAAAATAAAACAAAGTGCATAATAGCTTATATTTACATAGCTCTTACTATATGCCAGGTACTGTTCTACATGCTCTACATATTCAGATGATCCCATTTAATGTTCACAAATCTCTGCAGTAGGTGCTGATATAACCCTCACTTTATAGTTAGGAGGCACAAAGGTTGTCACCTGTCTAGGCTTTCCAAGTTATTGATGTGTAGATCCACAATGTGAATCTGAGTGTAAGTGACCTCAAATCTCCTGTGGACGGCTCTTCCACCTCCTAATTCAGAAGTTTATATATAGGTGCTGCTTTGCTAAGTTTACATCAGCTCTCAAGATAACAGAGCATCACAAAACTAGGAGTTCACTGGCCTGATCATATGATGATTCCAAGGGCTCAGAACTTGCATGTTGATCCATGCACCATCTACCTCCTTGTCTTCACTAACGTACTTGTGCCCCTCATATGCTGATGTGTCCTCGTTTAGGATCTGGAAAATCCAGTCTACCACTCCTGAGGTTTTTCTCCCTTTATGAGCTGCGCAGTCAGCCTGGGGTGTGGTGTGGAGAAAGGAAAGGGATAAGACAGGGCCCAGCCTCTGTCCTTGAAAAGCTAATATTCTCTGTTGTCTGAATTCAACGTTAGCTCAATGGAATTACTGCAGAATCTTGTCTCCAACACCAGTGGATAGCTGCATGTAGCAGTCTGTAGGAACAGGGCGGAAGAATAGAAGTTCTATCTTCTCCTTCTAGTCACACAATTAGAAAATTAAGCATATGAAAACAACCTGATGTGTTCTTTGCTAATTGTTCTAAAATGTGGGGATGAGCCTCAAGAGAAAGTGTACACTTTAGGAACTAGATCACAAGTCAAATATTCCCCCCAAACTTAATCAAAGAAATTCAAGTACAACCCTTGCTGATTGATAGGCATGACCAAGCAATTCCCCACACTCTATAAAGCAGCTTCATGCAACCACCCACATATTTGCTGATACCTGGGAGAAGCACAATATAGTTCATGCTCTGGTGGAAATAAGAGAAAACTTTGAAAAGGCTGTTTTTTCCACCCCAGAAATAATATATTGCCCATGACCATCATTTCTCAATCTTCCTAAAGAACCAGACTTCAAACATGTAAATAACTACAGGGGATTTAGAAAGTCAGGCCAGAAAGAGCCACAGGCAAAGATTAGTGTCAGGAAGGCTGACAGGTAAATTGTCATTATGATGTGCTAGGTGAAAAAAAATGTGTATAGCCTGTCACTAATTTCCCTTTACAATGGGTTGGCCCAACCCACATGATCCAACTCCATGGATTAGGAAGAAAGCAAAAAAATAATAATGAGTATAAATCAAGCTTACTGCATCACTAAACATATTATTATTATTTAACACTTAATCAAGCAGTATGGTAGTTGGTTTGTCTCAACAATAGCAGCATATTTTTATTCATAACAACTCATGGAAAGTGGGTAGTATGTTACAAAAGTTCAAGTTCACTTTAAGCTTCTAGTTCCTCAGAGGTGGGGAATAATGTTATTGGGGCTCAGCCAGATTTGTAAAGCCAATGAAAAATCACTCATTTGGCTGTTCTTTGCTTCATTGGGAATAAAAAATAAAAGAATAAAAAGAAAGGGAAAAGAAGAAAGCCTGCCAGAGAGAGAATCAGATCAGGGGGAAAGCAGACCAAATTCGGAAATGAGGAAACCTACCCTCAATAAAGAAAAGAAGCAAATGCCTTAGTCTTGTGTAAATAAATGTTCATTCAGCAGTCATGAATCAGCCTCTGACACCTCTGTCAGGACAAGTGTAAAACCTTTGTCCTGAATGAAGCAGTTCAGTCATTTCTGCCCCCAGGGGAACCCGCTACTCTCTCATTCCTGCTATACCTACATTCCCACTTTTCCCGAATTTCCACTGTTCCCGAATTTCCACTGTTCCCGAATTTCCACTGTTCCAAAGCCTAGCATAGTTCCTGGCCTGAATGGAAGCTCAGGGAATGTCTGTTTATACATTTCCTTCTTAGACCACAAGCAGACCTAAAATGTGTACATAATTGAAACATAGGCAATATTATTTAGTTTAGGAACTGTTTTTAATATGTGTGGAAAGGAGAAGCTAGAAAAAAGTGAGTGGAGAGCCAATACCTTAGAAAATGTAGAAAATATAAAAGCTGCCCATGCCATATGGTCATTCTGTACACCAAACAGTTGTGGTTTTGATTCCCAATCATGGCATACACCTAGGTTGCGGGTTCAATCTCCAGTTGGGACATGTATGGGAAGCAACCTATGGATGTTTGTCTTTCACATTCTCACATCAATGTTTCTCTCTCTTTCTCCCTTCCTCTCTCTCTAAAAATTAAAAAAAAAAACCTTGGGTAAGGATATATATATATATATATATATATATATATACACACACACACACACACACACACACACAAGATTTTACATGTAATTCCATCCAGAAATTACCACTCTTCACATTTTAGAATTTAGTCTTTGTGTTTTTTCCTTGATTGTGATGGTCTATTGGACAATATTTGTCTTTCTTCACTTTTTACTTTCCCATAGAACACTGTGTCAAGACTCAACAGCAATTTAGTAACACTCATTTCTCTAGCATCTCATTAAATCCTCAGAGTGGGAAATAACCCCAAAGGTCATGTCATCCAACCCTGTAATACTACAGATGAGTCACCTGAGGGCCAGATGGGGGTAGAGACTTTCCAAGGTTATATAGCTAATAAGTTGCAGACCCACAATTTGAGGTAAAGTTCAAAGTCAGATACTCAGCTACTACACAATGCATATGGAATAGGCCCCCTTTCCTCCTTAGAGGAGACCAGATCTATTTATTAAAATATGATCTCTAATATTACACAGTAGCAATAAGTTTAAATGGAAGAGAGAAGCCTGGTCAAGGAGAGCCTGGGCCAGAGAGGTTAAGAATAATTCAGTTCATTCATTTAATGGGCAAATGTGTTCTGAGACAGGTCCTGCAAGTGTGAAGCTGTTGTGCAGAAGGAGGGGAACAGACGTTTCAGACATGGAGAAAGGTAGAGGCAATACAGTAGTGGATATGAGACTCTGTTTCTCTGAGGCAGAGTGGAGATGGGCTGGATGGAAGACAGTATACATTGGTAAGTAGGAGCGTTTGTGTTCTCACCCCCTCATTTAACTCACATTATTGAGTAGCTATTTTGTCTAAGGCACAAAATAACTCTGTAATAGGCAGTGGTTAGCAAAACTACACACTCTTTCCACCCTTATGGAGCTTACATACTCGTGGAAGAGGCAGTTTTCAGTTAAGCATTCCAATTAGTAAATAATGTACTGAAATAATGCTCTAATGGGAAAGAATGTATGACTTTATAAGACCTGAAGCCAGGGGATCAGAGTGGGAAGACTTCCACAAGGGAGTGATGCTTGAGCTGAGATCTGAGAATTAGTCCTTCCTTGGCTTCCCACAGTTACATGGCTTATCCCTGTCCTAGCACCCCGTTACAATTGCCCACTTACTTCTCTGGCTCTCCTGCTAGACTGGGAGCTCCTTGACAAGAGGGACCAGACCTCTCATGTTCATGCTTTTAACTTCCTTTCCAATAGTGCCTGGCCCATAGTGAGTGCTCAGTAAGTGTATGTCTAGTCAATTTGTGTGTGTGTACATACATGTACAAATACACATGTATATAGTGAATGGTAGTTGATAAGAAGAACCTAGAGGAAGAGTTCTGAGGCATCATGAGTGGATGGTTGGTTACAAGCAAATTTAAAACTATTGTACCCTCTACAGATGCTATATTGAATAATAAGAACTACCCTTTGCTAAGTACCTACTATATGCCTGGTACTTTGCATATGTATTATTTCCTTTAATTCTCATGAAAACACTTTTAAAATAGGTGTTCCAATTTTACAGATAAAGAAACAACTAAGTCCAGAAGGATTAAGTAACTTGTTCAGTCACTTAAGCAATAAATTGCAAAGATAAGATTTTGACCAAAATCTGTCTCACTCCAAAACCTGAACTTACAGCCACTCTGCTGAAAAATGCTGTTGTTACTTTAAGTGGGGTGCTTATTGCTTTTTTGTAGTCTCTCTGATGCCTATTCCAAATGTCCCTGTGCTCCAGGCACAGCCAGAAGAACTAGAGAAATATAATAACTGAAAAGAGGAGGCAGGAGCCAAGAAAAGACAGTGATGACTCCTGTCTCCCTGCTGAAGGGTCAGACCTCAGTGATACAACTTTAACACACAAGTTCTTTGATATTTCTCTGCGCATTTCTTCTGAACTCTCTAAAGCCATGATTCTCACATGTTTTTGTCTAGGGATCCTTTTATACTCTTAAAAATGATTGAGAATCTCCAAAGCTTTGGATTTTGTGGGTTATATTGTAGTGGGGTGCAGAGCGAAGGTCCCCTGAAATTAGAAGAAAACCCTCTGTGGGAGCCCGCCAGGCCGCAGGGGACCAAGGACAGAGTCCCCCACTGTGAAAATGGTGGAGGAACTTAGTTTCTGGTCCCTGGAGCCGGCGGGTATCTTGACATCTTCCGGACCTTCTCCTTCTCAGCCTTGAAGGAAAGAACAAGATCTTGGCATATGCGTCATGTTCCAAGGAAGTGATAGTCACGAGGACACTGTTATCTTCGGGCTAATGTTCTCAGGATATGAGAACATCTTGCCCTCTTGATAGCTTTCGGGAGTGTACAAACTTTTGTAAAACAACATTGTTCTCATTTCCTTGCGGCCGTGCTTCAGGCCACTGCAGTTTGCATATAAGCCAGCAGTTCCTTGAATAAAGTTGCCATTTGCCAGCAGAGCTTATGGTCCTCTCCATTCTTTTAAGTCCCTCGCCTCACCTCGCGACCACCCTTGCTGCTGCGGGCAGCGGCAACCCTCCATAACCCTTGATTGGGGGAAAGAAAAAATGGATGATGTAGCATTTAAGATATTTTGCTTAACAATGGCAAATTAATAGCTGTGCCTTTACTGAAGGAAAGGAGACTGCCACTTGGGGCAAAAGGTATACATGAAGTTAAGGGTGTATAGTGACTCATGACATTGGCAGGGGAGGCAGATGCCCACCCCAAATGTCCCTGTGTCACTAGGAACTCTTGCCTGGACTAAAGATGGCAAGTGAAAGAAGGTAAAAGATACAGGGAAACTGGCAAAATGGCACATCACATCATAGGAGAGGCTGCATATGACATCACATAGGACGTTCCAGGCCAAGCATTTTAAATGAGGGTGAGCTGAAAGAGAAGAAGCCACATGGTCTGAAAGGGTGAGGACTGGAGTCAGCTATGAGGTCTAGTGTGAAAGGGAGAAGCCACACGGTTTGGAGTAAGAGCATGCCACAAGGACTAGAGTAAGAAGGAGAAGCAATGGCAGAGCTGATGCAGTTGTGGGGACCTGCCTAACCAAGCATGGATTCATAAGAGATGCTTGGAGCTGAACCATGCTAGGAATGCTAGATGCTAGGAGCTGAACCTAGCTGATGCTAGGAATGCTGAACTACAGAGTTCAGCTTCTATGGAGGATATATGGAGAAACCACTCTCTTAGGATGTGTGCCTGCCTGGACCCCATCACAACCCAGTGTAACACAGAACATATTTTTCTGAACCACTACATGGAGGATCAGAACAGCACACCCCAGATCCTGAAGGAAAGAGCTGCTTAGAGAGGATGGGGATTCTGAAACCCACAAGTGCACATTCCAGAGGGGATGGAGATCTGTTTGTGGGACCAGCTAAGGGACATATAAGGGTATGGAGAACTTCTGGACATGGTTTGGCTTATAGCCTTTTGGGGAGCATAGGGAGTGCTGAGTCTCTTGGGAGAGAAGGGCTCTGAGCAGGAGTGCTCTCAGCCCCTTTGAGGTAGGAACTCTGTTAATAAAAACCTGTCTCCTTCAACACTAATTTTTGGGTCCGTATCAAGGTGCTAGGTGGCTGAGTGCTGGTTTGCTTGGTTACAATATCTATTGCTATGTCTTATATTAGAAATTAAATACGAGAAATGAAAAAATATTTATTAATTAATTTATACAGAATAAGAAGCCCATCATAGATGTTTCTATAAACAATAACTATATTTTCCAAAACAAAAAACAATTACCAAAGAGTGGCATTCATTTACATTTTACCAATTTTTTTAATGTCTGGCTTAATGAAAGACAGCTGGATTCCCATATCTGCTTCTGTACTCAATCAGCTGCCATGTTGTTTGGGATGCAATATATGCAGAAAAGTGTCACACACAGTTATGTATTTGGAAAAAGGAGTAAAGTGTCTCGAGGACCCTCAGGGTTCCCCCAATCCCACTTTAAGAATGCAGACTTTGAGACTTGCTGTTCTAAAGTCTGCTTGTGAGGATTTCTGGCCAAGATGGAGGCATATATAGATACACTGTGCCTCCTTGCACAACCAAAATAAGGACAACAACAAATTTAAAAACAAAACAAAAAAACCCAACCAGAACTGCCAGAAAATCAAACTATATAAAAGTCCAACAACCAAGGAGTTAAAGAAACATTTATCTAGACTGGTAGGAGGGACAGAGATGGGCAGCTAGGGCAGAGAGGATGTGCGGCAAGGCAGAGGCTGGAGGACCTGATCAAATGAGGTGGCAGCTGGAGGATCAGGCATTCCCACATTTGCATGTAGATAAACCAGGAAGAACAACTGGGGAGTGAAACATACCATAAAACCCAGGTTTCCAGCATGGGGAAATAAAGCCCAAAACCTCTGACTGAAAAAAACCTATGGGGGTTGCAGTGGTGGAAGAAACTCCTATCCTCACAGGAGATTTCATTGAAGAGATCCACAATGGTCTTAGGATGTACACAAAACCACCCACCCAGGAATCAGCACCAGAAGGGTCAAATTTGCTTGTGGGTAGTGGAGGAAGTGACTGAAAAGCCAGCTGAGAGCACAGCAAATGGCACTGTTCCTTCATGGGTCCCTCCCCCACATACAGCACCACAACCCAGCAACGCAGGCTGCCCTACCCTGATGAATACCTAAGGCTCCACTCCTTACAACATAACAGGTGTGCTGAGACAAAGAAACATGGCCCAAATAAAAGAATAGATCAAAACTCCAGAAAAAGAGCCCTGGCTGGTGTAGCTCAGTGGATTGAGTGCAGGCCTGCGAACCAGAGTATTGCGGTTTGATTCCCAGTCAGGGCACATGCCTGGGTTGCAGGCCAGTTCCCAGCAGGGTACACATGAGAGGCAACCATACATTGATATTTCTCTCCTTCTCTCCTTCCCTTCCCCTCTAAAGATAAATAAATAAAATCTTTAAAAAAACTCCAGAAAAAGAACTAAGAGATGAGAGGATAGACAACCCATCAGATGCATAGTTCAAAACACTGGTAATCAGGATGCTCACAGATATGGTTGAATACGGTAGCAAAATAGAGGAAGAAGTGAAAGCTATGAAAAGTAAAATAAAGGAAAATGTATAGGAAACCAACAATGGTGGGAAGGACAATGGGACTCAAATCAATGGTTTGGACCAGAAGGAGGAAATAAACATTTAACCAGAACAGAATGAAGAAATAAGAATTCTAAAAAATGAGGAAAGGCTTAGGAACTTTCTGGGCAACTTTAATCATTCCAACATCTGAATCATAGGGGTGCCAGGAGGAGAAGAGAAAGAGCAAGAAGTTGAAAACTTATTTCAACAAATAATAAAGGAGAACTTCCCCAATCTGACAAAGGAAATAGACTTCCAGGAAATCCAGGAAGCTCAGAGAGTCCCAAAGAAGGTGGACCCAAGAAGGAACACAACCAGGCACATCATAATTACATTCACCAAGATTAAAATGAAGGAAAGAATCCTAGAAGCAGTAAGAGATAAGGAAACAGTCACCTACAAAGGAGTTCCCATCAGACTGTCAGCGGATTTCTCAAAAGAGACCTTACAAGCAAGAACGGGCTGGAAAGAAGTATTCCAAGTCATGAAAGGCAAGAACCTACATCCAAGATTACTCTATCCAGCAAAGCTACCATTTAGAATGGAAGGGTGTTGGGAACCACTCTGTCTGGTTTCAGGAGTTGTAACTACCCCACATGGCTAAGGTTGACTGAGCGACCTCCAGAATGCGAGCCACTAAGGAGACGAAGCTTGTCTTTGGTAGCAAATGCTGCTTCTGCTTCATCCCCCTGCCATCAATGCATGGTTGGTTAGTCAAAAATGGGTAAGACCCCTCAGAGGGGGGGCAACCTAAGCCAGACACAATCATTTGGGAGGCCATCATGGAAGGACTCAGGGGGCTGCAACAAAGAGGGAGTGATAGACCCTCGCCCCCCAGCTATTCTGACATAGCCTGAGTCCCCTGTCCTCTGGGAGAAGCACTTCCTGGCTCTAATTCACTTAAGCCTGAAATCCTATGATGGGGGAGGTGTGCAGCTAGAGCAGGATCCAGGGTGATCGGGCATAAGAAAGTTCCTAAAAGTCCTGTGAAGCCTGCTTTGCTAAGAGTGCTTTCATTCATGTGATAAGGATCAGAGCAGGAAATGAGTATGTCTCCCAAAGTTTCTGCAACCCCCTTACCTGACAGACACTGACTCAGACTAAGCCCTCAGATTTCTTTGAAATGTTATCTACTGTTTGATCCTTACTGCCTATATTCCTGTATATTACAACCCAATAAAAGCTGTTGAGGAAAGGGCTCTTGGCCTTTCTCTTCTGAGAGATTGGCCACCTCTTCTCTCTAAGTAGATCATGTTTTGGTAGTTTCACTTTCATCCATGGCAGATGGGGGGAACTTGCTGGCAAAGTTGCCCCCACAGAAGGGCAGCTCAAGTGCTTCCTAGATAAGGCCAAGTTACAGGAGTTCATCATCACCAAGAAAATGGAGATCAAAACTATGAACAGTAAAATGACAGCAAAAGCATAACTATCAATAACTGGAGTAAAAAAACAAAAACAAAAATGAAGTAATCAAACAACTACAAGAATAGAACCAGAGAAATGGGTATAACATGAAGGGTTATCAGCAGGGAGGGGGAGAATGGGGGAAAAGGTACAGGGAATAATAAGAATAAATGGTTGGTACAAAATGGATGGGGGCGGTGGTTGAGAATAGTATGGGAAATGGAGAAGCCAAAGAACTTATATATACAACCCATGGACGTGAAATAAGTGGTGGGGGGGCATGCAGGTGGACAAATGGTACAGGGCAGAGGGGAGTAAAAGGGGTAAATGGGATAACTGTAACAGCATAATCAATAAAATATATTAAAAAATAAAGTGCTTGCTACCTGCAAATATATTAGGCCACATATGTGTTAAAGGATAAACAAAGGAGTGACAGACATTTTCAGTAGGAAAAACATTTCAGAATTGACAGAGCACTACAAAAATAGACTTGGCTTAAAAAAAAGAGCCCTCCATGAACTGTATTGGTCCAGGAAGCTAAACAGCCTGATTGCCCAGGCTGAGAATGGGCTAATTTAAGGATTGATAGAGGGGCATAGAACACTGCTTGGAAATTAGTGGCACAACTAACTTCTTGCCAAAGTGCCCAGCTGGAAAGGGTCTTCTTAAACAATCTTATTTTCCTCTCAGATTTTGACAGTAGCACAGCCAATTAAACACCCACTTCAGTGTTCCAGGCTAACCCATTATGTTTCCATTCAAGCCTCATTATTATTGAAGGTACTTGTAAGCAGAGGAGCAACAATCCAAAAATGCTTGTTGAGGCTCTCACACCATTTTTATTATTTATTTTTACAGAGAGAGAGAACAGGAGAATAAGGTTTTGACAAAGAGAGGACCTAGCTGAAACCTGTGATTTTGAAATTTTGGGGAGGCTTTGCATTCATTTATGAGTTGACAAGTTATAACCTCCTTGCTTTAGAGAGTGGAGGAAGTTTTCTCAACATTGGTTACAAAGTAACACTGAACCTGGACAACAAGAAAATCCACCTGTTTAAGATGCTCTCTAATAAGAGGGTTAAAAATAGGATGGGTCAGGAGGAAACATTGTACATCCTGAAGGCCAGGTTTGAATGGAGTTTAAGGCATTGCTCCCACGTTTGAGAAACTCAATCATCCACTACTAATGTTATCAACAGAAGACTGGAGTCATGTTTTAAAGGAATAAAATGTCAAATATGTCCTGAAAGCTGTATGCAACTTAACGCCATGCAGAAGATATCCTTCTTTCAAGTTTGCCAAGGGGCCCAGGAAAGACCCAAGTGGAAGCAAGCTTTGGGAGATGGGTTGGCTCTACCTTGTCAGCAATTTGAAAGATGGGGATCCAGCTGCAGGATTGCCTTATATTGATAATATCTACCTACCCTGCTCAGCAGTGCCTGGTTCCTTCTTTGGCAACAGCCTGTCTTCTGCTTATGTTATTTCCAGGAATACCTGCTGACTTGCTCAGATTCAGAGAAGAAAAACATGTGCACATGTCAATTGCATGTTCTGCTCTATGATGGGTACAAAGGCTTTGTGCAGACGATGCAGGGAAATTATTAAATTTGGGGAGGTCAACTATCCAAATGTGCATCTCTCCACCTTCTTCTTGTCTCCTACCCTTTGACCTTCCCCAACAAATGCAGATGATTTCATACATGCAGGTGTTGTATAGTGCTATTTTGGAAGGTGGCAAAGTTAGGTATTCAGATAAATATGGGCTCAGCTAGGACATTTTTGTGGTGAGACAAAATTTTATGTTTTATCTAAGCATCTGTAATTTGGAAGTTCATTTCCAGTGCTGTTCAGGCATTTTGGTTAGGGAAGGCAGCAGGACAAAAAAATCTTCTAAAGTGACTGCAGAGATCTGGAAACTTTTTATTATATGTTTCTGTACTCAAAGTAGAGTGGAAACTGGGGCATTTTTGGAACTAGAGCGGTCTGTGACATTTGTACTGCCCTGGTTGGGCTATAAAAGTGCTACTTGGGTATATTCTCTCTGTTTCTCTCTACCTATGTATCTCTCTGTCTTTGTCCTTCTCCTTTTCTCCAACTTGATTTCACTCTTTCTGTCCAGCATATACACCCACACTTCAGTACCAGAGAGTTCTGTAGAGGGTAGTATTTATTTCCTCCACTTCCATCTTCTATCCCTTACATTTTAGCTGCCACTCACCTTGTGGAATCTCTCACCCTGCCTGATTACCATGTGGTCTAGAGCTGTACTCTACCAGGTTGTATGGCTCAGCTTCTCTTTCCATGTCCCTATCAGACCCAATCATTCTCAGGCATTCACAACTGCTACCCCAGGCCACTGCAGATGGCCTGGGTCTCCAAGAAGTTCTCTGTTGGCCTAGACCTGAAAGATTTCTCCAGATCCTCTGAGCTTGTTATGGCTTCAGCTTGCTAACATCAGAAGTATGAAGAAAGCTCAAACTTCACTTTCTCAAACAGCAAGGGTGTTTATAGAAGAATTTAACAGTTTGTTAAAAAGAGAAAGCAGATTTTCTGGAGGATGCATGGCATAATAGCCTCAGAGTCTTCTCGACCTCTTAATCTTCATTTGTACTTGTATTAGCTGCTCAACCCAGGGAAGAATTTGAGGGGCAATTTGAGCAAAACAAGAAGGAGCCTTGAAAAGCAGGGATTAATTTCCAGAAGGGAGAGTAATCCCATTTGCTAGAATTATAGGTGGAGGGCAAGAGGATATAGTAGTGGAGGTAAAGGTGGCAGCCCAGTAGTGATGGGCCTGAAGTAATTAGGAGAAGCAGAAAATGTTGAGAAGTTAGCCTAGGGCCAGATAATAGGGAGAATTGTTGTTTTCTCTAAGTGGTGGAGGAGCCATCCAGATTCATCAAAGTTTTCTGATAGAAAACTAGAATCTAAAATACTTCTATAAATGGTGATCGCATATAACTAAAGATGATCATAATTACATTTAGTGTGGCCATGACCAGACATCCTGACTCTCACCTGAGAATGTGACATCACATATCTTTCACTTGGAGGACTATAAGCACAACAGTTGCCCCCTGAAACAAGCTTAGAAAGTGTTAAAAGTCCATCAGGTAATTACAAAGATTCAAACAAGCAGGATTTTTTAAAAACCCTTTTTTCTACATAATTTCCTCATGGATTAAATCTTTTCACTTGGGTGAGATAATAGCCTCTTTAATACTGGGAGTAAAATGTAGGATCCATAGATAGGGTATGTCTGTTCTATATTCAAGATAGAAAACTGGTGCCTTTTCTTCTTTGCCCAAACTCTTCTTCCAATTTCACCTAACTGTAAACATTTTCTGCACAGCTTTTCACAAGCTGGAAGTATATTTCTACAGCAGAGATAATTTTAAAAGATTTTATTTATTTATCTTTAGAGGGGAAGGGAAGGAGAGAGGGAGAGAAATATCAATGTATGATTGCCTCTCGTGCATTCCCTGCTTGGGAACTGGCCTGCAACCCAAGCATATGCCCTGACTGGGAATTGAACCGCAATCTTTTGGTTTGCAGGCCCGTGCTCAATCTACTGAGCTACACCAGCCAGGGCCAGAAATATTTTTTTTGATTCATGAATCAATCTCAGTGTGCAGCAAAGTGATGAGAGTCGTTGTTTTTGGATGGTGAGATTATAGATGACTCTTTTTTCTTCTTTTTGATTATGTGTGTTGTCTGGTTTGGCTGCAGTTAATATGTATTACCAGTGAACAGAGACATAATAGAAGCAGCTCTAAAGAAGATTCAATTTCATTATGTCAAGTAAATGAAGCTGGATCCCAAATTGTATGACCTCAACTTAGTGTAATAGATAAATGATTAAGAGAACAAGCCAGAAGGAAATGTGCCAAATTGTTAATAGTTGTCTCTGGGATCAGGCCACTGCACACTAGGCTAGGCTGAGAAAGGGGAAAATGAAGGGTGCAAAATTTAAGGAGGTACTCATTTTCAGGGTCTGGCAGGATTGGCACTTAACAGTGAGTGCCTCCTTAAATTTTGTGCTTTAGGCACTTTGCTTGCCTCATCCTAGTCTGGGCCCAGCATGTGTGACTGAGATGTGAAAAGTTTGAACTCTTTAACCAATCTGTTTTGAAGTGACTGTTTTGATTGTGCATTTGTAAGGAGGAATGTAGTCATTACATTATCCACTTTTCCCAGTCTGTCAGCAACTAGTTAGTTTTATTATTTCTCTTTCCAGTCTCATTCTTAAGTCAGCCTGCTTTTCAATATTTTTTAAATCAATGTGTTGAGGTTATTTGGCCTTTGGCAAAATTCTTACCATGAACCAAGACAATCAAAAGCTTTTTCTGATTCTATATAAGGGCAGCTTCCAACCTCAGATGGAGCTTTTTCTCAACATTGCCCAGCAATCCTGCATATCCCTTATCAGTTCCCTCCTCTATTCCCCAAGATGGTTATTTCAAACCTTCTCCATTCTCCTTACACTACTCCTCATATCACCTTCCTAGTTCTCAGTAAAGTACTTTGCCTCCTTTATCATTCTGGGTCTTGGCAGGAATCAGATGTCACATTCAAACTGGAAAATTAAAATGAGTTTAATGAAAAAAACATTTACAAACCAACAAGTCGTAGTGCAGACCCTGAGGCTAGCAATAGTGGTGAGTGTTAAATCCTTAGGATTTGGGGGATAGGAAAGCTAGTAGTCATTAGAAATTGCACAGGACAACTGTCAGGAACTGTGACCTTTAGTAGAAAGAAATAGTTGACCTGAAGCAAAGCAGTAAGGAGGGAACTAAGGGAATAAATACCCAGGCCTCAGTCACCTTACACTCCACTATCTCCTGCTGATGCTTCCCATTGTCCAAATTAAAATTGAAGTGCCACAGAGGTCAGCCTCCTGCTTACAGAGCAGGATGGAAAAGGGTGGAGTGGTTGGGTAGACCTCTTATTTCAGAGAAAGTAGAGACCATTGAGTAGGATTTTCTTCAATTTCTGTAGTTTTTTCCTGAATATGATTTCAGCCTTCCCTCTTTATTTCCCATTCCAAAGGAAGTGATAACACTAGTCCACTCTAGAGTCATCCTTTGCTTTGGTCATCAATTGTGCTGACTTTCCTGGGACCTCATACCATCAATTATTCCATTTATAACTTACATATTCAAGTTTTCTCTTCACAGCTTCCCTCCGGTTTAGCATTTCAACATATACTTCCATATTAAAAGCAAACAATGAAACGAAACAAAACAAAGCACTTTCTCTCATGAATGTATGGCCCCCTTTCCAATCCCCCTCCTCTTCATCACAGACAAGGTCTTGATGAAGTCATATAGCCTTGAAAGCATTTTCTTCCCTACCTCCCACTCACAAATTAATCAACTGTAGCCTGGCTCTTGGCAAAACTAAAGGACATATTTTGGTCCTCACTCTACTTAATCTCTGAAGCATTTCATATTGGCTAATCCTTCCTTCTGGAAACTCTCTTCTGCTTGATTTCTTATGTAAGTCAGGAAAGTATAGTAATTAACAACATGTCATTCTGAGTCTCAGTTTCCTCTCATTTTAAACTGACATAGTAATATTACCTATGCCATCTCCTAACACACTGCAAGGCCTTTATAAATGAGAGCTATATTTGTGACTTTACTATCTGTTTTCTGGGAAAACTTTGGCCACCCCTCATAACCCTTTTCATCTTTCTCTTCTCCTGTATATTACCAGAATCATGATTTTTTATCCCTTATTTTTATTCATACTGTGTGAATGAATTTGTCAAAAATCACTGCTTTAACTACATCTATAGGATATTGATTGACCATCTCTATTATTCATCGCAAACTCATTCCTCTGTTCAAGATTAATTATTGGGGAAAATGGCGGCTGAGTAGGACAGAGCGACTCCAGTTCTCGTACCCCTGGGAAAAATCCTGGAAGATCTACTGAGGAACAGTGCAATCAATTCCCCAACCAACAATTCCCCAGCATTTATGAAAATAAGAGACCAGAGATAGTGACGGACTAGAAAGCTACAGGTCGGTGGGGCCTCAGGGAAGTGAGTAAGGACGGAGGTGGCTGGGCCGGCAGCCCTCGGACAGTGTGTAATGGCCCTGGAGCCATGGCTTCCGCAGCGGTTGGGGCCCAGAGGCTTCTGTCTGAGACCAGCTACAGGGCCGTCTGCCACAGAGGACTCATCAGGAGCCTGGCACCTGTGAGTAAAGAAAAAAGCAGCAGCAGCAGGGCTGGCTGCCCTTGGCCAGTCCCTAACGGCCTTGGAGCCACGGCTGCCACTGTGTTAGGAGTGTAGAAGCTTCCATCTGCGGCCAGTGTCTAGGGCATCTGCCACGGAGGACTCATCGGGAGACCTGCACCCAGTGGAGCCTTGGGCTGGCTGCTGGGTCCTTGGAAAAGTCCTGGCTCCCTCCCTCCCCATCTAGGCAGGGCTGGGTGGCAGAGACCTGTCTGCCTAGGTTTGCAGGGAGGGTGGCAAGAACTGGGGGCCATGTTTAGTTGCGAACTCTGTGGTTGCCACCCAACAGCCTGCCAGCCCAGAAAATTTAAGAGGAGCATTGTCCTAACCGATTTGGTTGGGGACCGGGCTGGGCTGAGAGACAGGCTTTCTGGACAAGCTTTTATTGGAAAGTGGACTGAGGTGTTCTCCTGTAAAGGCAGCTTGACTTGCTTCTAACCCAGACACAGGACTAGGAAGGACCAGTACCAGATCCCATGGAACCCCGACAGCCTGGTGGGTGGGCAGGCGCCCGCACCACAGACTGGTAGTCTGGCTGGCGCGTGGGTGTGCACCTGGGCCTACAACCCAGCCCACAGAGGGGTCCCGCGGCCACCAGAGGGGTCCTGCCAAAACCAGAAAAACTGGATTGGACAGTTTGGAACCAACGTGGGAGGTTTTTTTAACTTTTTTTAAACTTTTTTTCAGTAATTGTATATATTTTTAATTTTGTTGTTGCTGTATCTTTCAGTACTTTGTTCCTCTCCTTTATTTTCTCCTGTTTTAGTCCTTCTTCCTTTCATCCAAAACTTACTGCTTTTTCCTCGCTTCTCCTTCCTTTTTTGTGTGTTTGTTTGTTTGTTTGTTTGTTGTTTTCTATACCAATGTAAATAATTCACAACAAATCTCTCAGATCATAGCCCACTTTACAGGTTCCTGAATTCTAGTACTGTAGTGATTAACTATACTTGCTCACATGCTATGCCTACTTACTATTCTTTACTCTCACCTTACCTCAAAATCTGACCGCCCACAAACTCACTGCCTTCTAGATACAACTCACAAGCCTTACCTCCCCAACAAAAGACTTATCTTTGGTCTAACCTTTCTTAAAAGTGGCAAATTGGGTTGAAGATTACAGTTAACAATATATATAGCCTAAAGATCTTCTATCACTTCTCTACAGGCTGTGACTGTAAATATGATAAAGTACTCTCCTTCTGGCATAAATCATTTTGCTTCCCCCTCAAACTGATCACACACACACAAAGAAAGGAGGAGATGGAAGCAGAGAACATCAAGATACCTGCAGGAGATTGCACCACTGAATTTCACAGTTATTCTACACAGAAGTTCACACCATAAAACCAGGGAACCAGAACAGATCAATTTAAGAACCTGAGGCTAACAAGAAGAGTCTCATAAACAGTCTCATAAACAAAGAAACAATGCCCAAATGAGAGAAAAGGTGGAAGTCTCTGAAATAATGTCAGATGAAAGAGAGGCAAGTCAGTTATCAGATATTGAATTCAAAGCACTAGTTACCAGGAAATTCAAAGAGCTCACAATGAGCTACCAGAAACTAGAGGAGAGCTACAATGAGCTCTCTGAAAACCTTATCAACATGAAAAAGGAAATAGAAACTATCAGCAAAGGACAAGAGGAAATGAAGAATACAATTTTGGAAATGAAGAACACAGTAGGAGGAATGAAAAGCAGTACAGATGAGGCAGAAGATCAGATCAGCGAGTTGGAGGACACAGTAGAAAAAATCTCCCAGAAAGAGCAAGAAAGGGAAGAGGCTCAGAAAGAATGAACAAGGATTAAGAGAAATGCAAGACGATTTGAAAGGTAATAATATCTGAGTAATAGGAATACCAGTAGGAGAAGAAGAAGAACAAGGGATAGAAAATCTATTTGAAAGAGTAATGATGGAAAATTTTCCTAATTTGATGAGAGAAAAAGTTACACGAATCCAGGAATTACAGAGAGTCCCACTCAAGAGGAACTCAAAGAGGCCCACTTCAAGACACATCATCATTAAAATGGCAAAATTCCAAGACAAAGAGAGAATCTTAAAGGCAGCAAGGGGGGAAAGGGAAGTACCATACAAGGGAGCCCCAACAAGGCTGGCTACTGAATTCTCAATGGAAACACTCCAAGCAAGAAGAGAATGGCAAGAAATATTCCAAGTAATGAGAACAAGCCTACAAAAAAGGCTACTTTACCCAGCAAAGATCTCAATCAAGATAGAAGGCCAAATAAAGAGCTTCCAAGACGAAAGAGGTCTAAAAGAATATGCCTCCACAAAACCAGCTCTACAAGAAATACTAAAAGGACTGCTTTAAGCAAAGGAAGGAAAAGAGAGAGACAGAGGGGAACTCTGGTACAAAAATGGCAATGAATAAGTACCTATCAATAATAACCTTAAATGTAAATGGATTAAATGCTCCAATCAAAAGACATAGAATAGCTGAATGGATAAGAAAGCATGACCCGCACATATGCTGCCTACAGGAGTTCCACCTCAGGACAAAAGATCATCACAGAATAAAAGTGAAAGGCTAGAAACAAATTTTCCAAGGAAATGGTCAAGAAAAAAAAGCTGGGGTAGCAATTCTAATATCAGACAAAATAGACTTCAAAAAAATGGCCATAAAGAGAGACCCAGAAGGTCACTTCATAACACTCAAGGGAAGAATCCACCAAGAAGACATTAACATCGTAAATATATATGCACCCAACATAGGAGTGCCCAAATATATGAAGAAAATCCTAGAGGACTTAAAGAAAGATATTGACAGCAACACAATTATAGTACGGGATTTTAACACCCCACTGTCAAAAATGGACAGATCTTCCAAACAAAGTATCAACAAAGATATAGCTTCACTAAACAACACCCAAGATCAAATGGACTTGACTTCCACATATAGAGCCCTTCATTCCAAAGAAGCTAAATACACATTCCTTTCAAATGCACATAGAACATTTTCAAAGAAAGACCACATCATAGGACACAAAACGAAACTCAACAAATTCAAGAAAATTGAAATCATACCAAGCATTTTCTTTGATCACAAGGGACTGAAATTAGAAACCAACCCCACAGGAAAAAACCCAAAACACCCAAAAGCATGGAGACATAATGGTATGCTATTAAACAATGAATGGGTCAAGATTGAAATTAGGAAAGAAATCAAAAAGTTTCTGGAAACAAATGAAAAGGAACTCACAACAACCCAAAACTTATGGGACACAGTGAAGGCAGTCCTGAGAGGGAATTTCATAGCAATACAGGCTTACCTAAAGAAAACAGAAACATTTCAAACAAATAACCTTAACCTGACTCCTCCAAGAACTTGAGGAACAACAACAAAGACAGCCCAGAGCAAGTAGAAGGAAGGAAATAACCAAGATCAGAGCAGAATTAAATAACATGGAGACTAAAAGCACAATTCTAAGGATCAATGAATCCACAAGTTGGTTTTTGAAAAGATAAACAAAATAGACAAGTCTTTAAGTAGGCTCATTAAGAAGAGAGAGGCCCCAAATAAACACAATCAGAAATGAAAGAGTAGAGATTACAGCTGATACCACAGAAATAGAAGGGATTGTAAGGAATTACTATGCAGAGCTGTATGCCAAGAAATTTGAAAACCTAAGTGAAATGGACAAATTTCTAGAAAAATAGAATCTTCCAAAACTCAATGAAGAAGAAGTAGAAAGCCTGAACAGGCCAATAACAGCAGATGATATTGAAGCAGTAATCAAAAAACTCTCATCACACAAAAGCACTGCACCAGATAGTTTGACAGGAGAATTCTACAAAGCATGTAAGGAAGAGCTAACCCCTATTCTTCAGACTGCTCCAAAAATCCAAAATGATGGGAAACACCCAAACTCTTTATGAAGCCAGCATCATCCTAATTCCAAAACCAGATAGAGACACGACAAAGAAAGAAAACTTCAGGCCAATATCGCTGATGAACATAGATGCTAAAATCCTCAACAAAATATTGGCAAATTGTATCCAACAATACATTAAATAGATCATACTCCACGACCAAGTGGGATTCATCCCAGGGATGCAAGGATGGTTCAATATCCCCAAAACAGTAAATGTAATACATCACATAAACAAAAGCAAAAACAACAACCACATGGTCATATCAATAGTTGCAGAAAAAGATTTGATAAGGTACAACACACATTCATGATAAAGGTACTCAGCAAAGTGGGAAAAGAGGCAGCATCCCTCAATATAATAAAGGCCATACATGAAAGATGTACAACCAACATCACATTCAATGGGCAAAAACTAAAAGCTTTTCCACTAAGATCAGGAACAAGACAAGATTGTCCACTTTCACCACTTCAATTTAATATAGTATTGGAAGTTTAAGCCTCAGTGATTAGGCAAGAAAAGAAAATAAAAGGCATTAAAATTGGAAAGGAGGAAACAAAACTGTCATTGTTTGCAGATGACATGATAGTGTACAGGGAAATCCTATAGACTCTGCCAAAAAATTGCTCCAACTAATAAATGAATTTGGCAAAACAGCAGGTTACAAAGTCAGTACCCAGAAATCAAAGGTTTTTTGTATACTAACAATGAATCAGCAGAAGCAGAAATCAAGAAAAACATCCCATTCGATATAGCAAAAACGAAAATAAAATATCTGGGAATAAACCTAACCAAGGAGGTAAAACATCTGGATGCAGAAAACTACACAACACTGAAGAAAGAAATCAAGGAAGACACAAACAAATGGAAACATATCCCGTGTTCATGGATTGGAAGAATTAACATCATCAAAATGTTAATACTACCCAAAGCAATTTACAGATTCAATGTAATACCTATGAAAGTACCAATGGCATATTTCACAGACATAGAACAAACACTTCAAATATTTATACGGAACCACAAACGACCCCGAATAGCAGCTGCAATTTTGAGAAAGAAGAACAAAGTAGGAGGGATCACTATACCTGATATCAAACTGTATTACAAGGCCACTGTCATCAAAACAGCCTGGTACTGGCATAAAAACAGGCCCATAGACCAATGGAACAGAAAAGAGAACCCAGGAGAAATCCCAACTCTGTACAGTCAACTAATATTCGACAAAGGGGGCAGTAATATAAAATGGGGTAAAGATAGACTCTTCAACAAGTGGTGTTGGGAGAACTGGACAACTACATGCAAAAAAATGAAAGAAAATTAATTCAAGGTGGAGAAAAGACTTAAATATAAGCCATGACACCATTAAAGTCCTAGAGGAGAACATTGGCAGGAAAATATCAGATATTTCACTCAGTAACATTCTTACTGATATGTCCCCTAGAGCAAGGGATATAAAGGAAAGAATAAACAAGTGGGATCTCATCAAAATGAAAAGCTTCTGCTCAGCTGAAGAAAACAGCATGAAAATAAAAAGACAACCAACTGTATGGAAAACATATTTGCCAATGATACCTCAGACAAAGGTTTAATCTCCAAAATATACAAAAAAACTCACACGACTTCACTCTAAGAAGACAACTAACCCAATTAAAAAATGGGGAATGGGCTTGAACAGACATTTCTCCAAGGAAGACATACAGAGGATCCAGAGACACATGAAGAGATGCTCAATATCGCTTGCTATCAGAGAGATGCAAATTAAAACCACAATGAGATACCACTTTACACTGGTGAGAATGGCTATCATAAACAAAGCAATAAACAACAAATGTTGGAGAGGGTGTGGGGAAAAGGGGACTCTGGTCCACTGCTGGTGGGATTGCAGACTGGTACAACCCTTATGGAAAACAGTATGGAATTTTCTCAGAAAACTAAAATTGGACTTGCCTTTTGACCCAGCAATTCCACTGCTAGGATTGTATCCTAAGAACCCTGAAACACCAATCCCAAAGAACATATGCACCCCAATTTTCATAGCAGCACAATTTACAATAGCCAAGAGTTGGAAGCAACCTAGGTGCCTGTACATATGTACATATACGCAATGGAATTCTATGCTGTAGAAAGAAAGAAGGAGCTCCTACCTTTTACAACATCATGGATGGAACTGGAAAGCATTATGCTGAATGAAATAAGTCAGATGTTGAAGGACAAATACCATATGATCTCACCTTTAACAGGAAGCTAAAGAACAAAACAAACAAGCAAGCAAAATATAACCAAAGACACTGAAATAGAGAACAGGCTGACAGTGACCAGAGGGGAGAGGGGAGGGAATTTCAGGGGAAACAGGGGTGGGATTTAGAGGAACATATATAAAGGATAGATGGACAACAAGTGAGAAGGGTGGAAATGGGAGGGTGTGGGGAGCACGGGGGGTGGGATGGCATGGGATTAATGGACAGAAAAGTGTACTTGAAAAATAATTAAATAACAAAATTTGAAAAAAACAAAACACCTAACTACACCTCAAGGCTGAATTCAGTAAAGGGCTGCGAGAGGCATGTGAGTTTAGAGAAGAGAAATGTAACTTTCAGGTGTGAACTTAGATCTCCCTGTGTTGTACCCACTTCCATGCCTAAGTAACAAAATGGCTAGGAACATTAGAAGTTCACTCTCTAAAACCTCTGCCTTTGGTAATTGTTTTTGAGGCATATATATAGCAACTGACAAGTGACTATAAACCCAATTCTCTTTGAAATTTAACCAAGATTGAAACTAAATAGCATTACTCTTTGTAATGAGTTTCATGGTTTAGTTTCAACCACCTTGGATTTTGGTGTTGAGAAATCACAGTCTTAACATTTCCATAATTCAAGCCTGAAACAGAATTTGGGTCTGGGTGGGAGTTTTCTGCAGGAATGGAGACAAATATGGTGTAGAAATGAAAGAGGCTCTGGGGGGGAAAAGAACCATGCATTATTTTTGAAGGCCAAAGTTTAAAATTTTCTCATTGACAGCCTGGGAAATGGTTTGCTATAGTAATTCTGTAGCACCAGGGCACAAATAAAACAAATAATATAAGCTTCATAAGTGTTGGCAGTAAATCAATTTTTGGTGATGTCTAGCTCAAAATTAACTTGGTCTCTGTCTCTTTGTATCTCTACCTGTCTGTCTTACTCCCCTTCACACTACTATTATTAGAATATATTAATATATTCATATCTTTTTGTATTTTATATGGGGGGAGGGATACTAGCTTTCTTCTAGAATCATGTTAAGCAGTATAAGGAATCAAGAAGCCATGGAAACAGCATATCTGATAATGTGTAACTATAAAATACTAAATAAAATTTAAAAAGCCAACTAGGATTTTCGTATAAACTGTCTCACAACTATATTGTTGATTTGTTGATGTGTACTTTATTCCTTAGTGAGATATATATGTTCTGAAAAGCCTCAGTAGCTTTTCCCTTGATTCTGAGATATTGTTTTTCTGCAAATTTTAGATTTTTACATGTTAATAATCTCTTGCACATATACAACAAAGGCATTTTTCATTTGCCACTTTGTCTTATCTTCCTAATACCTTTGTGAGACAAGTAAAGCTGCCAAATTTCAGATTCAAAAATTGAGGCCTTAAAGATTAAATATCCTGGACACTTCCAGCCAAGATGGACGTATAAGTGGAAATACTGTGCCTCCTCACACAACCAAATTTAAGGACAACAAACTGTACTTGAAAAATAATTAAATAAAAAAATTGAAAAAAAAAACAAATTTAAGGACCACAGAGATTTAGAAACAAAAACACAACCAGAAAAGAGAGAAAGTTGAACTGTACCAAAGTCCCACAACAATGAACCATTCATCCAGACTGGTAAGAGGGGTGGAGAGGGGTTGGGGTAAGAAAAAGTAGTGGTTGGCAGAACCGGGCATGAGGAAGAAATGAGGAGACCCAGTGAGGTGCACAAGGTGGCTGGCTGACCAAGGTCACACATTCACATACAGATTAACCAGGCAAAAAATGGGCAGTGAGACAGACTGTGAAACCCAGGGTGCCAGCAACAGGAAATAAAGCCTAAAAGCACCCACTGTTAACACTTGTGGGGGTTGAGGTACCAGGAGAGACTGCCAGCCTTACAGGAGAGTTTGTTAAAGAGACCCACAGGGTCCTAGAAAGTATACAAGCCCACCCACCCAGGAACCAGAACCAGAAGGGCCCAATTTGCTTGTGGGACATGGCAGAGGGGACTAAAATCCAAGAGAGAGCAGAACAAGCACCATTGGTCCTTTTCTATCCCGGCCCCCACAGTGTCACAACCCAGTGACGTGGGTTGCCCTGCACGTTGCTTTGGTGAATACCTAAGGCTCCACCCCCATATGTAACAAGTGCGACAAGACCAAAAAATTATAGCTCAAACAACAAACCAAAGCCCCAGAGCCAATACTTTTAAGTGACCAAGAGATAGCCAACCTATCAGATGCACAGTTCAAAATACTAGTGATCAGAATGCTCACAGAACTGGTTAATTTTAGTCACAAAATAGATGAAAAAAGTGAAGGCTACACTAAGTGAAATGAAGGAAAATGCACAGGGAACCAATAGTGATGGGAAGAAAACTGGGACTCAAATCAATGAAGTGGAGCAGAAGGAAGAAAGAAGCAACTAAACAGAAAAGAATGAAGAAACAAGAATTCAAACAAACAAGGAAAGGCTTAGGAACCTCCAGGACATCTTTAAATGTTCCAACATCTGAATTATAGGGGTACCAGAAGGGTAAGAGGAACAGCAACAAGTGGAAAACTTATTTTAAAAAATAATGAAGAAGAACTTCCCCAATCTGGCCAAGGAAATAGACTTCCAGGAAGTCCAGGAAGCTCAGAGAGTCCCAAAGAAGGTGGACCCAAGAAGGACCACACCCAGGCACATCACAATTACATTAGCCAAGGTTAAAATGGAGGAGAGAATTATAGAAGCAGCAAGACATAAGGGGACGGTCACCTATAAAGGAGTTCCCATCAGACTGTCAGCTGATTTTTCTTTTTTTTATTGTCCACAACTAGAAGTCTTTTTTTTTTTTCAAGGGAGACCTTTCAGGCATGAAGAGGCTGTAAAGAAGTATTCTAAGTCATGAAATTCAAGGATCTACATCCAAGATTGCTCTATCCAGCAAAGTTTTCATTTAGCATGGAAGGGCAGATAAAGCGCTTCTTAGATAAGGTCAAGTTAGAGGAGTTCATCATCACCAAGCCCTTATTATATGAAATGTTAAAGGAGCTTATCTAAAAAAAGATAAAAAATAGGAACAGTGAAAGGACAGCAAACTCACAGTTATTAACAACCACACCTAAAACAGAAGCAAACTAAGAGGACAGCTAGATCAGGAGCAGAGCCACAGAAATGGAGACCACAAGAAGGGTTAGCAACAGGGGAGTGGGAGGAGGAGAGAGGGGGAGAAGGTACAGAAAATAAGTAGCATAGACGGTGGGGAGAAAACAGACAGGGGGAGGGCAAGGGTAGTGTGGGAAATGTAGAAGCTAAAGAACTTATGGCACATGGACATGAAGTAAAGGGGGAGATGTGGGTGGGAGGGAGTGTGCAGGGTTGAGGAGAATGAAGGAAGGGAAATGAGACAATAGAAATGGTATAATCAATAAAATATATTTAGAAAAACTAAATAGCCTGTCCAAAGTCACACAGCCAGCAAGTATTAGAGCCTGGACAATTATCCTTATCCTCAGCCTCTTGAAGCAATGTTCTCTCCACTCTACAACCCGAGTATGTATAGTATCTGTAACTGTTCCATTGACAAAATGTGACTTCCCTTCTGGCCATTCAAATCTATGCTGTGGCACCTATGCTTTATTTCTCCCCTGGATGAGAACCAGGGCTAGTTAACATATTCAGGTGACAAAATATTATATGTCCCATTTTCAGTAAAGAGGCCAATCCCACTTAAGAGTAAAAGTTACAACAACATAAATGTTTTTTGATGAATGAATAAAGAAAATGTGATATAGGTTGGACTAAAGAGTCTAAACTTTGTCTTAAAGACAATGGATGGCAGTTGCATTATCAGAATCACAGTTTTAATGAGCTCTCTGCCAAGTGAGGATGAGAGATGGGTGCAGGAAACTATACAAGTTAGACGACAATTAAAATGATCATGTAAGAAGTAATAAGAACGGGGACTATAGTAACTTTTGAAATGATGAGAAGGGGAGAAATTCAAAGCACGAAAAGTAGAATAAACAGCAGGATTTGCATTGATTGATTGAATTGAGAGGGAACACTTAGGGAGAGGAGTACATCAAGAATGGAGCCCAGGTTTCTGGGTTGTATAACTGAGAGCATTTGGTGCTACCCCTGAGATAAGGAACAGGAAATAGGAGCATTGATTAAAAGTTAAAAGAAAGACAATGAGTGTCATTTCAGACATGTGGAGTTTACAATTTCATGGGCATATTCATATAAATATATTCAATTATTAATGTTTTTTATTTTTTATTTTTATTTTTATTTTTTTAAATTTAATTACTTTTCAAGTACAGTTTTCTGTCTATTATTCCCATCCCACCCCATCTCCCGTGCTCCCCCCCTCCCTCCCATTTCCACCCTTCTCACTTGTTGTCCATGTATCCTTTATATAGGTTCCTCTAAATCCCTCCCCTATTTCCCCTGAAATTCCCTCCCCTCTCCCCTCTGGTCACTGTCAGCCTGTTCTCTATTTCAGTGTCTTTGGTTATATTTTGCTTGCTTGTTTGTTTTGTTGTTTAGCTTCCTGTTAAAGGTGAGATCATATGGTATTTGTCCTTCAACACCTGGCTTATTTCACTCAGCATAATGCTTTCCAGTTCCATCCATG